>NW_028079106.1:0-709 GCF_014824575.4 Sturnira hondurensis
TCAAAAAGTCTTCAGGAGTATTCCACTGACTAAGATTCATTCAAAATTGTCAAGTCTTCATAAAATGACCTCTACTGCTTTTCTCAACCTTATTTTTGGATTTCCACCAATCCCAACTACAAATTTCAGCCCCATATAAGTTTTGTTTTTTGCCCTTGGAACAAACTGTCATTATTGAATAAAAATTTAGAAGACCCCTGGCCACCTAGCTCAGTTTGTCAGAATGTTGTCTTGATATGCTAAGGCTGCGAGTATGTCAGGGCACATATGAAAATCAACCAGTGAATGGATAAATAAATAGAACAACAAATCCATCTTTCTCTCTCTCTCTGTCTCCCCCAACCCATTTCCCTCACTCTCTAAAATCAAAAAATTAAAAATTAAATATATATTTTAATACTCTGTGTAATACTTCAACCTACAGACAATATACTTAACGTCCTCACAGTTCCACAATTTTGCATGGGCACACACAGAGGGAGAAGAGCGAATCAGTGCAAACAAAAGCAGTACCTTAATAGTTCTCAATGCTTTTTAGATGTATAAAAAATTTTGACCACTGGCTAATGAAAAGGATAAGAATTCCACTTCAGAGTTTAGTGGCAGATATTTTAGCATTTTGGATAATACCTGACATACCAAATGCCAAAATTTCAAAGAAATGAGTCTGGACTACCCCCAAGAGCCACAATTTCATTCCTACCAAAAA
>NW_028079107.1:0-2240 GCF_014824575.4 Sturnira hondurensis
ACAGTGAGTGTGCACATTGCCCAGTGGGGAGAGGGAAGGATGGAGAGGACTGAGCTGTACCCTCCTCAGAGATAGATAATGGTGGGAAGAACAGGGTGACACTTGAACTGGGGGAACCAGACGTGGTGGTCTCAAGGAGGGCAGACGTGGAAGCTTTGTGTTGCCAAGACAGAACCTGGGTGGGGTAGGAAGCCTCGTGGTTAAGAGGAGGGGCCTGTGGAATGGCACAGCCCAGAAGCCAGTTCCAAACCTGCCAGCATCTGGTCAGTCAAGTAGGGTGGCATGCAGCCTTGGCATTCCTTCTGCAGGAGCACTAAGGGTGCCCAGGTAAGCAGGGTGGTGTAGACGTCTTTGGTGAATGGAGGCCCTGCTGGGGCCTGGTAGCAGCTGCCATCAGGCCTTCCTCGGCCTCTCCTATTGGCTGCTCCCAATTCGCTCATAGTATATGGTGCACCAAGCTGGTCCCCAGGGTTTGAGTCTGTGCACTTGTCTAACCTTTGTGGAACAGTGGTCAGGAGTACAGTGGGAGGGTCTATATTCTTATAGCCCAGAGCATGTACTAGAGTCCACATGGGATGGTGGCCTGTCTCAGCCTGGAAATGTGGTAACCCTTTGGAGTGGCCTGCACATGCCCCAGGTCAGGAAGTAGCTACCCCTGCCTGTGTGACCCTAAGGTACCAGCATGAGGAAGTGGACAGGTTTCCTAAACCTACTTAGCAGCATCCATGCACAGCCTGGCTAAATGATCTCAACAGGCATTCAAGGACTATTCTGTCTCCAACTTCAAAAAAGTGAAGCTGCTGGGTGTCCAATAGGGAAACCTTGCACTGAATTGTTGCCTCCCCCCACCCACCTCCCCCTGCACTTACATTAAGAACCTTATTGACAAACACACACACACATGCGCAGACTGCAGAGGGCCACCGTGATGTGAAAGGGGCTGTGCTCCTCTCAAGGCCCTGCACTAGCATTGAACTCTTACCGACCAAAGCTAGTGGAGGGATTTTGGATGTTCTTAATAAAAGATGTTTTTTGCAAAAAGAGAAAGAAACAATCACGTATATGTATATACATGGGAGCTAAAATGTATAGCTATCCTGTGCAGACTGTCTGATTTTACTCTGGGTATTGGTATTGGTGTTGACTTTCCCTTCCCAGCAGTAAGGAGAAATGGGTGTCTAAGAGGAAACAGTATCTGATGCTTTGTCGAGCCAGGCTTTTCTCTCTGGTGGTGAGCTGGCAGGGAGGGGGCAGCTGGCAGAGAGGTGGCACTTCCCAACCATCCTGCTTCCCTGGATTACAGCTCACAGCTTCTGCTTGGTCTCTTTGTCTAGTTTCTGTTTTCATTTTGGTTTGCTCATCACCATGAGTGCTCAGAATTCCAGTGGNCTGCGTCTTTCAGTATAACCACAACCAAGTCCATCTTCTGAAGACTGAAAATAAAGCAGCTTTCACTCTTCTCCTTGTCAGATGCCACACCCTTCTCCTCTCACAGCAATGATTTGGCTTGGAAAGGAGGGTGTAAACGTGCGTGCTGTTTCCGTTTCCACAGCTACCCATACGTGCGTCCTGAGAAAGGAGGCTTCTCAGAAATAACGGTGTGCATTGGGAACTTAGTTAAAAAACATTCAGTTGAAATACTCCAAGGTGACAGGCATTTCTGTGGAGCAATTGTACTTTTTGTTGTATTTCTGGCCCGAGTCCATCCGTTGACTCATCCATATGCCTGGTGTGTTCTCCCTGTTGGCTGGGGCAGCTCCTAGCCCCTTGGAGCTCTCCATTCCCTGTAATGTGGACGATGAGCTGTGATCTCTACAGACCTTGTCAGCTCATTACACTCATTTCCTAGATTGTCAGTACAGACACCGGCACCCCTTAGGAACAAGTGGATAGGGCAGTTGGGTCATGAGATGCACATGCAGGGCCATCCCGTCACCTACTGCCTGGCCTAAGGAGCCTCGGGATTTAGTGTCCGTGTGCGGGTGGGCGTGCCCTGTGGACCCCGTCACCACCTCCTCATCTTTGTCAGCTTCCCTCACGTCTTGATCACAGGCCACCCAGAGGGGAAGCTGTAGCAGGCTATCAGGTCAAGTTCCCTGTGTGAACCTGCTCGGGTTGAACGCCAGGACACAAGGATCCCTGAGATATCCTGTGTCCCCACTCCCCTGCCCCCATTCCTGTACACTCGGTGTCCTGGGAGCCCTCCACCTGAGAGACCAGGAGGCATATGCCCCCACCCC
>NW_028079108.1:0-3752 GCF_014824575.4 Sturnira hondurensis
CTGGAGGGTTTGCTGGTTTGGACAGACAGTGGCTTTTCTAAGGAATATCTGTCTATGTTGTTCCATTATTCCTGAACATTTTGGCCATTGGCAAGGTGGTCTGCTGGTCTAGAAAAAAATCAGAGTGCCATCTTGGAAAATATTACCGTCGCGGACTGCTGTGTGCAATCCAACTCAGTTATCCAGGCAAAACTACTTTTTGGCACCTCTTAAATCTTTTAAGAGAAAATGTAGTGAAGAGTTTCCGTCTTTATTTACATTTAAGGTTAGTCACATCTATTTTCTTTCTTATTTGCAATATACTATTTAGAGCATGTCAACATGCTCTTTAGCCTGGAGGTTTTTCCAATGTTTTTCCATTTTTGGGGAAATGGGAAATATCCTCCAAGGACCTCTCTGTTCCAGCTCTTAATAGAAAAAGGGATGTAGGTGGGGACCCTAGACATTCCTTCACTTTCCCCTTATTTTATCCTGTTGCTGATCTTTGATTTTGAGGTGTTCAAGTTGGTGAGAAAGTGTTTCCATGACATGACTCATGCCCAGATAGCAGATAGAAAAAGTTCAAATCCTGCACTTTTATTCTCTCCCTAAATATATAAGCCTCTATGGGTGACAATGTTACTTTCCAAGTATTTAATGACAACTACCCCCTGATCTTTCACAAACTTAATATCTAATGTTGTTTATCACTGCCCATGTGCCAGGCACTCTTCAAACACCTTCCTCATATTACTCATTTTGTCACCCAAACAACTCCATGAACTGGGTTCTATTTCCGTTTCATGTCACAGACACAGAACAGAAGCAGCAAGAGGAGTTGTCAGCTGCCTCAGTAAGTGCTGGGGCTGGGATGGAGGCCAGGCTGGAGTCAGAGACTGGGAGCTCGCCCATCCAGTCCCGCTGCCCAGACCTTGGGCGCATTTCCCAGCTCACCCCCTGGAGGCTGGGCAGACACCCTGATGGAAGGGCCCCCAGGCCCATCGTCTTCTTCAGCATCTGCTTGAAGTTGCAATGGCCAATTAGATGTCAGGAGCATTTCCTCTGGCTTCCTAGGGGGATGCAACTCATGCTCAGGTTTTAATGGACACAATAGCAACTCACAGAGCTGCCTCTGACAAACTGTCTAGGAAAACCAAATGCAACTTTCATTTCAGTTTAGCCGATGGTGCTTCTAACAACCTTATTTTCCTCAAACAAAAATGTAGGACATAGTCATACACCACATACATATAAAATGAGAAAACGGCCCTGGCCAGATGGCTCTGGTGGTTGGAGCATCATCCCCATGCGCCAAAAGTTGGGGGTTTGATCCCAGTCAGGGCATCTATGGGAGGCAACTGACCTATGTTTCTCTCATATCTATGATGCATTCTCTCTCTCTGCCCCTCATCCTTCCCCTCTTTCTCTAAAATCAGTGAACATATCGTCGGGAGAAGACTAAAAAGAGAGAAAAAATAAAGTGAACTCAAGACAAAGCACAACCCCAACAAATCAGTCATGTGTCTGCGTTTAGCCATTCTCACCATGAAGCTCCCACCTCCAGCACTGGTCCCCTGGTCATTTCAATACCCTCCTAACTGAGGCCCTTGCTTCTGCTCCTGCCCTCACTCTGACCTTATCAGCTCCAACCTTAACAACTTCTCAGTGCAGCCTGAGAACCCCCAGTCTCTTTAACACCTTCAAGTTCAGGCTTCTGGCCCATTGTCCATTTTTTTTCTCCTATTAGCTTTTCATCCTCACCAGTCTCTCTGAAGATTTTTTGAAATGCACTGTCCCTGTATTCCTGAGGATCTTTTTACCTGCTGTTTGCCTTTCCTTTATGTGCAGGTGAGACTGATCCCCACAATCATGTATGTTTAAATGTTACTTCCTCAAACAAGCTCTCCCTCACTTCTGTTTTTAATCAAGTGTTTTTGTTCTACCCTCTTTTTATTACTCTTCTTACTCTTTTTGAAATGATTACACTTTGTTATCATCTCTTACGTGTGTTCTTGTTAAATGTTCAAGTCTATCTTTCTACTAATCAGCTGAGTGAACACCCAGTGCACCCATCACAGTAGCAGCCGCACAGCATCCACCACGAGGTGGCGCCAAAGCACAGCAGGGACGGAGTAGGGCTGGATCCCAGGACCCTTGGACTGCAGGCTCCATTTGGCTGGTGATAGTGTGTTTGAATTTTTGGACCACCTCCCTCCCCAAACATTTGAGAGTGAGGTTTCATAATATTGTGTTCTGTTCTGACCCTGCACTCTAGAAGAAGATTGATCTGTGAGAGGATTAGAGCATAGTTTGGATGACCTAAATATGTCTTGGTTCTACAGACCACAACTAGAAAGTCTTAGAGATATAGAACTTAGGTCAAAATAAATGACTGTGCTAATAAGCACATTTATACTGAGACCTACGTGGGATGTGGTGGCAGATCCCCACCACGACGCGTTGTTCAGCAATGGCCAAGATGCTTAGTTGCCTGGGATTGTGTCAGAGACTGAAGCTGCCAGAGGGGGCGGCTTAGATGACTCCAGAGTTCAGTCTTGAGAATATATGCTCTGGAATCCAATTGAAATGTTTCAGAAGATATGCCAGTTTTGTAAGAATGATAGTTTAGAATTATTGGTATTACTCTTCAGGAGAATACCAATTCTCCTTTATGATGACAACAGTGGAAAGTGTATGGAATCTGACCTGAATTAAGACCCAATCTTTTTACCTCTGTGACCTTAAACAGCTATTTTTCCATCATTTCCTTATTTCTCAAATGGATAATAAGACCAAGTTACTGAGTTGTCATTAAGCCCCTATCAGGCCCAAACCATTATTTATACTTGTTTTCAAAAACACTCCGTTCTTCTGTAAGGTGTACAATGAATAAAAACTAGCAAGTGGTCTGTCACCACCACCACCACCGACACTCAGGATTTCTCTGTTGCCTAATTGTTTCCAAGTCACTGTTTTAAAGATTTTACTTATTTATCTTTAAAAGGGAAGAGAATGTATGGTTGCCTCTCATGGGTCCCTTGCTGGGGACTGGCCTACAACCCAGGCATGTGCCCCGATGGGGAATTGAACCGCGATTCTCTGGTTCTGGTTCGCAGGCCTGCGCTCAATCCACTGAGCTACACCAGCCAGGGGCCAAGTCATTTTTAATTGGCAGATAATATAGAAGAATCGAAACTAAAGAGGTTTTCTACTTATTGACTCTTTCAAAGGTAGAAATAGTTTGGAAACTATTTCCCCCTGTTCCAGTAGGGGCTGGGCACAAATGCTCTTTGCTTTTGGTTTTCCACCTTCTGGATTGATAGGAAGCGGGAGGGTTTGGTGCAAGAGAACACAGAAAACCATCTCCACACTGATGGGGCTGCTAGAGAGGCAAAAAGATCTGTATTTTATTAGCTTCAGCAGCTTAGTGGAATGAGAAAGATCCCCCTTTCTAAGCTAAGAAAGATCAGCAGCTTGGATGAGTTAGAAAGATCATCGGCTCATGCACGGAGCAGCAGTATCGAGCAGCTGCCAGAGCAGCAGCAGGAACTTTGACAATGAACCCGTCCAATGCCAGGTGCTCCCTTACGCTCACACCCTGAGAATGAGTGTGCTGCTGACGTAAGTTTTGGAGTGATTTATTCCATTATTTCCATAAATATCTGCATATATGATTAAAGTTAGGCTATTATGATATATATATATATATATATTTCTACTAAGATGGCTCTAGCAATGTGATGGGGCCCTGGACTCACAGGCCAGAGTGCTGG
>NW_028079109.1:0-556 GCF_014824575.4 Sturnira hondurensis
ATGTGAAACTGTGGCTCTTGAAGGAGTTAGTGGAGGCCAAGGCCTTGCTGCCGGGAACCTCTGCTCAGAAAGCTGAACTGATTGCATTGATGAGGGCACTGGAACTACTGTGCACAAAGAGCGTGAACGTGTATACCGACTCCAGGGAAACTTTCCTAATTTTGCACTCACATGGTTCCATCTGGAAGGAAAAAGAACTGTTAGCCTCCAAATAAAAAAGGAGAATAAGGGTGCAGCAGAAATCTCAAAAGTACTACAGGCCATTCGGGTACCTTTACAAGTGGCAGTTATGCACTGCCTGGGGCTTCAGAAAGAGGACACTGAAGTGGATGGGGGAAACAGCGTGGCTGATGGGGCAGCAAGAGAGGCTGCTAAAGAAATGTTTATAATGACTTTGGTACCTGTTCTGTTACAATTTGACCCTGAATATTCCACTGCAGACTAAGAGAAAGCTAAGGGTTGGCGTGTGGATGAAGAAGGTCCCAAGAGTGGATGGAAAAGACAACAAGAAAGGAGTTATACTGCATTCCTGAACATTTAGTAAAGCCAGTCATAA